>NW_017386031.1:0-17703 GCF_000237925.1 Schistosoma mansoni | reverse complement strand
TAATAATGACACTATGATTTGATCAATATGTATTTGCGAGGTTAAAATAAATAAAGTAGTATGTAATTTATCGTGAAAATGTATATTTGAATGTGAACGGTTGATTGTATATTACGTAAATAATAAAATTATCTCAGTTAATCAGAATGCTTATTTCCCAGAAATATAAAAGCTTAATTTTATGATGATTAAATGTATATATACAATGATGCAATTGAATTTTCAAATGGTTATAGTAATTGTTTATAGCCTAACTGAAGAGGTGTTTGTCTAGTATCGTCTATTGATTTACATTAGACATGTGAAATAGTGGATACTGTCTCAGTAGTCTAAATACTAAGTGATCTTTGTTAAACATTCAGGTCTTCTTACAATACTAATGTTGAGATGTTAAATATTGGGTTTAAATGGAATGATACAACATTCACAAGATAAGCAAAGATAGGTGGTAGCTAGCAAGGAATCCAGGACGCGCGTTTCGTTCTATTCGGAACTCGTCGCAAGATATTTTTCAGTCAAAATAACTAAAGTTCATCATATTCGCGATATGATCTTAAGATTATCATTTAAACAGTTAGTTGATCAACAACTTATCTGTGTTGAGATATCAATTACTCAGATTTTAACATTTAAAATAAATAGCGTACTTCACTTGGTATTCATGATAACAAGCTATACTGATGAATGCCAAAAAGTACAGACTCCAAAGTTATAGTAACTGGGCAACTGAATTACACAAAAGTAACATTAAACCACACAATTACAACCCATAAACAATGACTCGAATTTTCGTGAATATCAGATAGCTTCCTGATTAGCGCTCACCTACTAAATGCGAATCCTCATGGGGAGACCTATAATATTCCTCGAAAAAGAATCCAAAGGGGCCCTGAAGACTATGGGGAACATCTCATCCAAACAGCACTCAGTAGAAGTGTCTCAGAGACATCTAGAAGATGAAAAGTCACGCGTCACATTTCTGATTTGACGATTACCTATCCTGTTACTATGTTTAGAAGGGCTCCGGAATTTTCCAGAAGCACAAGACAATCTGAAATGATATTTCGCAACTGGGGGTTACTAGAAGAGCTTAGGAAACCGAATCAAGCGTTCGATTAGAAGATTTATCAAATTCTATTGGTTAGAATTTACCAATTTCACTGTCCTAAACAAGGACCAAACAAGTGTGTTCTTTGATTTCCTAGTTCCCATAATTAAAAATTATTTTATAGTTGAAATCATGAGTCAATTGAAGCTAGACATCTACGGAAAACCTGTAAGTACTAGACGGCCGTTTTGTCCATGGTGTTCTAGCTTCAATCGACTCATGATTTCAACAATATAAAATTACTAAAATCTCCACATAAACCCCTTCTGATAATAATCATATTCTCACCAGTGACTGGTTCCAAGAGGTATTTTCTGGAGTTCTAGTGAGAAGCAGTGACCAGTGGAGTTCAATCGGGTCTGTTGTGAGATAGTAACTCAGTGAAGACAGTGGTGAACAGTGGAGCGATTTCGTGGATTAGTTGAAGTTAGACATTAACACTGTTCGATGCTGGCAGGCTTAGTGGTCTAGAAGTTAAGCGCTCGCGCGCGAGGCCATTGGGTCGTTAGTTCGAATCCCGCGTGGCGGGATCGTGGATGTGCACTACTGAGTAATCTCAAACTAGGACGAAATGGCCATCCAGTGCTTACAGGTTTTCCATAGTGGTCTAGTTTCAATTGACTCGTGATCTCAACTACATAAAATTACTAAGATCTCCAGAAAACCCCCTTCTGATTAGTTGACACTTGCCAACAGGGTATACCCGTAGTCTTGATGGAACTGATTGAATCCATCGCCTTCCATAGGAATTGTATGTGGATCATCCAGTTTCAAAGTCTGTTACATCATTTAATCTAATATTAGTGGGCATAATGATCACATTTCATAATTAGTAGACAGGATTGAGGGATGAAAATGTGCACATCGCATGAATTCTCATGGTGATTGATGGGATATAAATGTATCTGGTAGTTTAGAGATTGATTGTTAAAATCCTTCTTAAAGGTTACTAACTTTCTACTGGTTTACATAAAACACACGTTTTTTTGTTTGAAATTCATCAGTTAAATGTATATCTCAGTCTTAGACGAATGTTCCCAATTTAAATATCAGTTTAATACTAATGAATGTAAGGAGTCTGTGGAAGTTATTAATTTTCATAGTCCACACCAAACACTGGACAGTTGTTTCGAACTAATATGGGGCTGCTTAACAGTATGCATCAGGAGTTAAATGAAAGATCTCTAGATCTCTCAGCGAAAACCATATCAGGAGTGGGATAGTTATCCACTATTGGTATTGAATATTAATTGTACAACATCGTAAGTTGATTGAATTTAAAACATAAACTATTTAATGTCAATCTGACTTTCTGAAGTCTAAGGACTCCCAAAAAGACATGAAGGTCTTGGTTTCGGTACCTGACAGTGTCACAGATGTGTACTAATGAGGAGTCTTATACTAGGACGAAACAGCTATTCAAAGCTTCCTGGTTTTCAATGACTGTTTAACGATAATCAATTCATGCTGTTATTCAATGAATAGCTTTATACTAGACTAACTAACAAAACTTATAAACTACTCAAGATTGATAAGTAATCATTCAAATTTCATTGTTTCCTTTTTATGGTTATTATGTTGAGATAGTGGAGAAGATTTGTAGCTCAAGTGGGTGATTTTAATGAAGTTTTGTTCTCTGAGCTGGATGGTTTGGTCGTGGAGCTTTCATCGTCCTTCTGAACGACATCGTCAGCACAAACTTCGGGTAGAAGTGAAGTGTTTGAATTTCTCCACATGTGATTCACAGTTATGTGTTATTATGTCAGTTAAACTTTCAAATTGGAAATAAACACTCTTATTGATGATATTATAAATTATAAATTAGATATTGTGAAGATGAAATATTTTACTTAAGTCACGAATTAATATTGACTGGAATGAAAGAGATTGAAAATCAGATGGCATTGAACATGTTCTCCACTAGATTGAACACAATTAATCAATGTGTAAACATGACGTTACTTGCTCCTGATTGTTCAAACGACTAAGCCTGAAATCCATCGGTCGTCATTTCAGCTTATATTTACCAATTATCAGCACAATTTTCCAAGGATCAATCTGGGGAAATAATCATCAAGTGGATATACCATGAATAACTATTCATAGATTTATAAGCAAAGATGGGTGGATAATGGCTAGCAGTGGAATCCAGTTTGATGCGCGTTTCGTCCTATTTGAGACTCGTCAGCTGGATGTACCTGCATCTCAGAGTTGATGTTCACTCTGGGACTCCAGATGCCGGTACATCCAACTGCTAGCCACTATCCATCCATCTTTGCTTATAATGCTTGTGAATTCAGGCTATATAGATGAAATACGCACAGTATGCACATATACCAATAGGAGACTGACCAGTTGCAGTCCTAAACATCAATGAGAAGATTCAAACAAACAATACTAAGTGAATTTATTTATAGATTTGATGTAACTTTTGTCTCTGTTGAGAAATCTTATTCTCCGAGGAAACGACTAACCAGTGTATTTTTTGAGGGGTTTCAGTGTTTCTCTAGAGAATTTCATTTCTTGACAAAAGAATTATCTTCATAGTTAAAATCATGAGTCAATTGAAGCCAGACCACCATGGAACACCTGGAAGCACTGGAAGGCCGTTTTGCCCCATCGTGGGACTCCCCCGCAGTGCGCATCCATGATCCCGCACTCGCGAGATTCCAATCCAGGACCTATCAGTTCCGCGCACGAGCGCTTAACCACTAGACCACTGAGTCGGCGGGCATCCAACGGTGTTAATGTCTAACTTCAAATAATCCACGAAATCGTTCCACTGTTCACCACTGTCTTCACTGAGTTACTATCTCACAACAGACCCGATTGAACTCCACTGGTCACTGCTTCTCACTAGAACTCCAGGAAATATCTCTTGGAACCAGTCACTAGTGAGAATATGATTATAATCAGAAGGGATTTTGTTGAGAATTCAGTATTTTCACAGTTGAAATCATGAGTCAATTGAAGTTAGACATTAACACCATCGCATGCCGGCCGACTCAGTGGTCTAGTGGTTAAGCGCTCTGACGTGAGACTGATAGGTCCTGGGTTTGAATCTCGTGAGGTGGGATCGTGGATGCGTACTTCTGAGGAGTCCCACGATAAGATGAAACGGTCATCCAGTGCTTCCATGTTTTCCATGGTGACTCATGATTTCAACTATAAAATTACTAAAGTCTTCACAAAAACCCCCTCTTCTATATTCGGCGAAAAAAATGTAAATAAACTTGAATAATCTTCTCTCTTCCTTCTTTTTTTTAAAAAAAGAAATCCAACAACCCATTTTTTAAATCTTTTTCTAGGTTAATTATTATGATTCATATGAATTATGGCCAACTGGACATTGTAGACGTGTATATGCTCAAACATGTGAACGTGCACGACGACATCAAAGTGGTTGGGCTATGCGTAATACAAATAATCATAATCCTCAAGTATTAAAAAAATCATGTCTTGGTGTATTAGAATGTTCAATGAATTGTATGGTACAAGGTAAACCATTAAGTTTACGTCCAGCTATATGTGATAAAGCAAGAAAGAAACAATGTAGTAAGTTAGTTCTGCCAACATGATTGATGTTGTTATGATGTTAGTATTCTTAGATTCATTGAATTTGATCTTTCATTGAAGGGTTCCTGTAGAAATTTGTTTCATGTTTACGCTGTATTCATTACAGATCCATGTGATTAAGATTATGAATCAACCAATGTTCGATCACCATTGCTTCCAGATTTTCAATGGTGGTCGGATATTGATCGATTCATGATCTCAATCAAAAACTTAACAATCTCCTCACCCCCCAAACTGATAGATTCATATGAACCAAAATACCCTTAGAACTAGAGGCCATTGGGCAGCTGTTTTGTTCTAACTAATGTTATAACACTGGACACTGACTAAGCTATTCTAATTGTGAGACATCCCCTGAGGACCTAAAAGTTCTGATCTCAATTTCTACCGAAGATGTAGATGCACAAATATGTGATGTTCTATAATAGGATGAACAAGTAGTCCAATGTTTCATGATTTTCAGTGGTACAGCATCATTATGGTGTGGAACCCTTTGGAAGTAACGAAAATTATTTTAGTGCCATACAGAACACTTACAGAGATAAATTGGTAATGAATGGCTATGTGTTGACTGATAATCATGACATTTGTGATCAATTTAGAGAGAGAGAGAGTGAGAGTCCAATTGAAAACTGTCTCATGGAAGGTGAATTATGTTATAATTAGGACAGTAACTTATCAATGACATAATATAAGAGTTATACTATAGAGCACGTTGACTGGAAACGTAGTTTAGATTACGGATTGACAGTAGCTAAACAACCATTGAAAACCATGTAGGACTGGACGACTGTCTCGTCCACGAACAGAACATACGAAAGATTGTAGTAGGGATTTAACCTACGATTTTCAGGTTCATTGGTGAATTCTCAAGCACTAAAATCGCTGGGTCATCATCTACCAATGCAGTTCCAAATAAAGCCAACTTATGATATGGTATGATGATCACCTAATGTCATTGAGGGTAATCGATCCATTTTAGATACATCTGAATGACCGAATTGACTGAACACTTCTCCAACTACATATACAGTTATTCTCAAGTAGTATTAACTGTCGGATATTTCTATTACTAAATTGGTCTACTTTGAACATTTTACATTTACTGGATGACTAGACAATTTGTCATTTGTACGCATAGTTCTGACTTAAGCTCATGGATGGTAAGAGCTTCGGCTATTTTTATATGGATAATGAAATTGAAGAAACATATCTTCTTTGATGTAATACCTCGTTTGAATGTGTATATATATCTTAGGGATTGTCTGTTTTCAGCTGCTCAGTGGACAACATGTCAGACATCTGAAGCAAAAGGCACTGAGTTCGAGTTTCAACACTAGAATCCAGATACATTCAACTGAAAAGTCTTAAACAGTATGAAATGCACCCCATGGATTCCACTCCTAGTTACTATCCAACTGTACTAAAACCTATGATTAAATACCAACACTTAGGTAATCTGCTTAAGATGTACATATGACAAAACAGATTGATCACTTGCAATCAATAACTTCAATAAGTGGGGAGTACAAAACTTAATTATTTAATCTTTCTGTGCATTTGTTTTCATTCAAACTGAGAATAGTGAGGTTTGTTGGAATACAAATAGATTAGATATTTTTAATAGTTAAATTCATGAGTTGATCCAAGCTAAACCGTCACTGAAAACCTACAAATACTGGACAACTATTTCGTCCAAGTATGGGACTCCTCAGTAGTGAGCATCCACCATACAACACTAAAGGAACTCCAAAACAGGACTGTCAGTCTCGCGAGTTAACACTAAACCTGTAAACCACTGAGTCACCATCCAACGATATCAATGTCTAACTTCAATCGATCCATGATATTGTGCAACCAATCATCCATTGTTTGAGTTGGATAACTGTCTTCAGTTGACACAGATTGGACTTGACTAGTCAAGGTTTCTCACTTGACCTTCAGTAAATCCATGTTGAGGCTAATCACTAGTGGAGAAGTCCCACACTAAGATGAAACGGCCATCCAATACTTTCAGGTTTTCAATGATAGTCTAGCTTAGATCGACTTGTGTATTCAATTATTATTAAAATTACTACAATCTCCACAAATCCTTATTCAGATTAACTACTGTTTAAACAAAATAATGCAAAAATTAACCCAATTATTTACGGAAATTATCAGAAGGGGGTTTTGTGGAGATTTTAGTAATTTTATAGAGTTAAGATCATGAGTCAATTGAAGCTCGGGTACGAGACTGGTAGGTCCTGGGTTCGAATCTCGTGAGGCGGGATCATGGATGCGCACTGCCACTGAGGAGTTCCATAATAGGACGAAACAGACGTCCAGTGCTCATGATCTCAACTCTATAATATTAACGGAAATGTTAATCATAGATTTTTACTGTTTATTATTATGTATGTATACAATATTACTAATATATTCATTATCAGTAGTTTTCCTAAAAAATGGTCATTTTACGAAAACTTCACGCAAAACCCATAAATATTGTCCATAATTGATTATGTATACAATGGTGTACACTCGTGGTGTCACGTATACACATATTATCTCATATAGTAATAAGGTTGCCAGATAATATTTACCCCCCCCCCGACAAGGGGGGAGGGAAATATATAAATAGACAAACATAAGTAAATAGACAAGGGATCAATCCAGACATGCATATCCCATTTTCCCATACACATTATAAAAAATAAAAAAAATTAAGGTGGGTAATAATTGAATGAAAGAAGAAAAAAAACACGTTCTCATAATACTCGTAATTAACTATAATGGGGGGAGGGGGAAGGGGAAGGGGAGGGTAGAGGGAGGGGGAGGGGAGGGAATAAGGCATTAAAAAGAAATTAAGAGTAATAATAATGGTGGGATAACAAATTTGACTTCATTTCGATTTTATCGATTAAATTTCTAATTAGGGTAATTATGTTTATTTTTGTTTGAATAATTACTGACTATTATGTATTTTCATAGTTGAAATCATGAGTCAATTGTAGCTAGACCACTGTGGAAAACGTGGAAGCACTGGACGGTCGTTTCGTCCTATTATGGGACTCCTCGGTGCCAGTGCGCATCCACATAGTTTGAATCTTGGACTGATCTTAGCTAGACAACAGTAGTAAACCTGAATCCCTTAGATAGCCATTTCGTTCTAGTATGTGACTACTTAGTGATAGTGTATATCTATGACCTTACCTATAGGAATCGGACCTAGAACTTTCGGTCTCGGATGTAAGCAAAGTACTCATTGAAGAAAATGGAAGATAGTTTTTGTGGTATAATGGATTGATTGAAGTTAAATTTGTACATTATTGGAAATCGGTTCAATAGTCTAGAAATTTAACAGTTTGCTCATGAGATCAAAGGATATGAGTTCGGTCCCCGGATGAGGAGTTATAGGTATGAACTCCTTCTAAGGAATGACATACTAGGGTAGAAACGGCAGTCCAAAGAATATTATTCACATAACTGAATAGTCCTTTTTTTTCGTTTCATTTTCACAGATCGTGAATGTATTACACCTGGTTGTAAAGGTCGTTTAATTCTACGTAATTGTCGTGGACATAGCGGTTATCCTGTGACACATTTTTGGCGTTTTGCTAATGGTGCTGTTTATTTTGAAGCAAAAGGTGAACATGATCATAATCGTCCATCATTGAAAACTTTCGGTTTATCTGAAACTGATACAGTTACTACTACTACTACTACTACTACTACTACTACCACTATTCCAAACACAATGAATCTTAATGTTACAACAGCAACTACTCCTACTAATGTGGATAGCCTAGTCACAGGAATAACAACAACAACAATAACAACACCAGTATCACCAGATATCAAGAGGGATCTGAATCACCTTACTAATCATAACAACAATATTCAATATATTCATCATCAAAATCCTCACCTCCATGATCAGTTGCCACCACCACCACTACCACAACAACAACAGCAGGGATGTCATGACTATGGATTTCTTCCACAATATGAACAATCATTATCCAATGAATTTTGTAACTATTATACTTATCCATCATCAGATTATATAAATTTAAATATAAAAACCAATGAAAATCATTTACACATAGATAATTCTCCTTTATTAAGTAAAACAAAACATATTGGCAAGCGTGGTACAAATAGAAAAGGGATACGTCGTGAAAAAAAGTTAACAAATACGTACTTAAAGGTAAGTCAATTCTGTGAATTATCAGTACAGGATTGTAAAGATTATTTACTTACACTTGTTACCCCTCATGAAGGAGCATAAACCACCTTAACATCATTCTTCATCGAACTCTGTCCTGAGAAATCCTTTCTAGTTGTTTCCAATTGCTATTCATCCTTTTTATGTCTGCTTCTAATTCTCGACACAGTGTGTTCTTCAGCCTTCCTCTTTTCTGTTCCCCTCCAGGATTCCAAGTTAGGGGCTTGCCTCGTGATGTACTTTGGTCCTATTCACTTTTAACGTCTTTTTCTGACTTCCTCTTCATCTGGAAGGTGGTTTGTTCTCTCTCACAGTGGACTGTTTCTGATGGTATCCGGTCAACGGCTATTGAGTAACTTGCATGGACAAGTTTCGGCTCCGTACAGCAGAACTGATTAGATGTTCGTACTAAAGATTCTGACTTTGATGTTGACCAATAGTTGTTTTGAATTCCATATGTTCTTCAACTGTCGGAATACTGCCCTTGATTTACCAATCCTCGCCTTTACGTCTGCATCGGATCCTCTTTGTCCATCGCTGGTGTTGTCTAGGAACGTGAACGTTTCCACTATTTTTCAGAATTTCTCCATCAAGTGTGATTGGATTTGTGTTCTCCGTGTTGTATTTGAGGGTCTTGCTTTTTCCGTTGTGTATGTTGAGGCCTACTGATGCAGAGGCTTTTGCTACATTTGTCATTTTCACCTTTATTTGTTTTTGTGTATGGGATAGAAGAGCTAAGTCATCTGAGAAGTCCAAATCGTCTAGCTGCATCCAGACTGTCCACCGTATTCTGTGCTTTTCCTCAGATGTTGAGGTTTTCATAATCCAGTCAACCACTGGAAGAAAGGGAAAGGGGGAGAGTAAGGAGCCTTGTCTGACTCCAGTCCTCATTCGGAATGCATCTGTCGGCTGTTCTCCATGAACAACTCTACAGTTTAGTCCGTCTTTTGAATTTTGTATGATGTCAACGATCTTCTCAGGTAAACCATAGTGTCGAATAAGGTTTCATGAAGTTCTCCTATCCTCACAGTCAAACTCGTTCTCCTAGTCATAAAATTTGATGTATTGTGACATGGTCCACTCAATTGATTGTTCAACAATGATCCGTAGTGTCGCTATTTGGTCTGTACACGACTGATCCTTACAGAATCCGGTCTGTTGATCTCGAAGCTGAACGTCTACTGAATCTTTCATCCGGTTCAGCAACACTTTGTTGAAAACTGTTTGTTCTACTGATGGTAGTGTGATGTCTCTGTAGTTCTCGCATTTGCTCACGTCTCCTGTCTTTGGTATCTTGATGAGGTATCCTTCTTTCTAGTCTGCCAGTGACACTAGTTCTTCCTCCTAAATCTTCTTGAATAGAAGGTGAAGCATACTTGCAGTTACTTTGGTGTCTGACTTCAGTGTTTCGATTGGTTTATTGTCAGGTCCTGTTGCTTTCCCACTCTTGATTTGTCTGATTATTGAGTTGCAATTGGGACTATGAACTGATCAATATTAGACCATCATTAAAAATCTGGAAGCCATTTGATGGTCATTATGATCAAACCAGAGATTGAGAACAAAGCATTTAGAAATGTCGATGAGAGCTTAATCTTTACATCATTTCACGATACTGAGCCACCATTATATCATTGTAATGAATGAGAACACAGGTGGGGATAACCAATGTATTTCAAAACAAAATTACAGAATGTCTTGGTAAAAGATTATAACTATACATTGAATGCTTCATTTGCAGATCTTCTATTAATTGTCCTTCACAAAGTATATGATTCATCCAACGTGCAATTCCTTTCTACTCTCTTCAACCTAATCTTCTTAGCCTTCTGCTGTCAGGGTTTCCAATTCCGATTGGTGTTATATACTATTTATATCTGTCGACATAATTAGTATGTACCACACAATTTGTAGGTAACCAATCAATATAGAACGCTTTTGAACTGCACTGGCTATGATTTTTTTGCTAGAACTCCTGGAATAGCTTCCTGTTGAAGTACATTCTGGCTATAAGTGTAGAAGAGATTATGGAAGTGATTACATTTTCTGAAAAATATTTGAAATAATTTTAATGAATAAATGAACTTTACGCTTTTTTAAAGCTTCCAATGTGATCAATTTACATAGTTGAAATCATGAGTCAATCGAAGCTGGACACCATGGAAAACATGGAAGCACTCGACGGCCGTCTCGTCCTATTGGGGAACTCCTCAGCAGTGGGCATCCACGACCAAGCCCCACGAGATTCGAACCCAGGACCTATCAGTCTCGCGCCAGAGCGCTTAACCACTAGACCACTGAGTCGGCCGGCATGCGATGGTGTTAATGTCTAACTTCAATTGACTCATGGTTTCAACTATGAAAATACTGACATCTCCAACAAACCCTCTTCTGGTTATAACCATACGCTCACTAGTGACTGACTTCAAGAGATATTTCCTGGAGTTCTAGTGAGAAGCCGTAACCAGTAGGGTTCAAATAGGTCTGTTACGTGATAGTAACTCACTGAAGACAATTAGTGAATGGTTGTTCAACTTCGTGGATTAGTTGAAGTTAGACATTAACACCGTTAGATACCGGCCGGCTCAGTAGTCTAAAAGGTTAAGTGCTCTGGTGCGAAACTGGTAGATCTTGGGTTCGAATCTCACGAGGCTGGATCGTGGATGCGCACTGCTGAAGATTCCCAAAATGGGACGAAACGACCGTCCAATGCTTCCAGGTGTTCCATGGTGGTCTAACTTCAATTGACTCCACAAAAAAACCTTCTAATTATGATCGATTTATTTTACTTAAATTTATATTTATTACTCATGGATATTTTTTTCTATAGAAACAACAGAAATATGAAAATTATTACAAAAAATTATCTAATGAATCCAACTGTACACTGAATGATATCAAAAGAAATCGAAAAAGTAAGTTGGTGTAATGACTTAAAGATGTTTGATGTTCTTTCAATGTTCGAGAAACGGATTCGATCCTCTAATAAGGGTCTGTGTATGCGCACTGTTGAGGAGTTGGCTGTGAGAGAGAGTTATCTATTCCAGGGAGTGAATGAAGGTTCCCCTATATCGTAAATTTGTTGAATTTATTCATGTACATCATTTGATACCATTTCAGTGGTCTACAGGTTAGGCTTTTACAAACGATAGTGAATGCCTCAGATTCAGTGCCCTAATGAGGATCTGTGAATGCGCACTGTTGAGGAGTCCCATACTAGGACGAAACGACTGTGCATTGCTTCCAGGTTTGCAATGGTGTTCGAACATTGATCAATCCATGATCTCAATTAAAAACTCAATCATCTCTACAACCCCATACTGATAATTTTAATTACTTTGCATTAACGATACATGCAACCCAATAAGGAATCGATCAATGTAGACATTTGTATTGCAAGTTGTTTTTCTTTACAATAGCCGACAGTGAGACTCAGAATTATCATTTCGTCGTACTTTAGACTTGTCAGTTGGATGTATCTGTCTACATCTAGGATTTGATATTCATACTGGCACTCGAACCCAATCTCTTACACCTTAAGCATCTATGTATTATTCTGAGTCCACATAACCACTAAATTACTTAGATGGTATGATGTTTCTAACACTATTGGTAAGAGTTTAAATTATCCCGACCTCGACAACTCTCTATCTCTTATATATATAACAGTCATTCCTTTAAATTGATTGATCAGTCTGTGGTAATGTTATTGTCTCATGATTTAACAGAGATTGACTTGCTTTATGGTTTGTTCCCATTGTGAGAGATGGATTTAACCTAAAATTGTAATATGGATCATTAGCCTAACGATTTCAATGGTTGAGCATTCGTTACAATCTGTAGAGGTCTTGGTTTCACTTCTCTGTAAGATCACCGGTGTACATTCCAGAAGGACTGTATGTTAAGACAAAACAAACATTCACTCTCTCCTGGTTATCAATAACGAAAAAAAAGGAAATCAATTTGTAATTAATTCATTCTGTAAGTTAAATCAAAACTTCTTCAACTACTGTGATGGACGAGAACTTAGGTGGAGACAACCAATTCATTCTCTTACATGAACTGTCTCAAACTTCATCTTTCCTTCATTACTATTACAATTCCTCTCTGTTTACATTCCCATTCTCTTCAATTCGGTCTTCTCAACCTTCTACAGTCAGGCATTCCGCTTCTGAGTGGTGTTACATACTAAGAAGGACTTGACACGCATGACATTGATCACCACCCAGTGATCAATCAATTGTGATTACATCTCAGTTGTACAGGAAGTCCATCGAGGCCCGGATAGCTCAGTGGTAACGTTTCTGACTGTGAGGCTAAGTGACATGGGATCGAATCCGTCAGGGAGCACCAGTTCCCTCAAGATTACAGGTACACCTTGCTGACGAGTTCCAAGTAGTACGAAACCCGGGTCCAGGGTTTCCTGTTGACCACCTCCAACCACCATCTTATCTCAACATAGTACACGCAGTGTCGAGCCACCTAGACTAGTGGCCACATTGCAACTTGATCGATAGCATTCGATCAGCACTAAGAAGGACTTGACACACATGACATTGATCACCACCCAGTGATCAATCAATTGGTGTTACATACTACTTATGTTGACAGATATAAGTAGCATACACCACACTATATATATTTGTTGTCTAACAAATTATTTATCTGATATCCTTTATTATTATTATTGTCATTATTCCTTGTAGATCAACAGAATACAAGATCAGATCAAATTAACAAATTTAAAATTCCTATTAAAACTGATGAAAATGATAACGATCCAATTTTCTATGATGATCCATTCCATGGGGACACAATTCATAATGGTTACCCAATGAATATCCTTAATAATAATTTATGGAACAATGAGACGATGAATCAAATCGATTCAAGCTTGAATCAATCAATTGATAAGGAACAATACAACACCACTGAGATTAATACAATGAATTATCCTTATTATTCCGATCCCCTTTTTACAACTACATCATTACCATCATTGCCATCATCATCACCATCATCAATAACTATGACGACAGTGAATCGACATCAATCATCATTACCATTTTGGAATTCTATACAAGATTTAGATAGTTATTCATTAACTCATCATAATTCAAATAATTACATCACAAATACCATAATCTCTACCATGTATTCATCACCGAATTGGTCATTATCACCATCTATATTATCAAGTTCTTCTTCTTTATCATCTTCATCTGTATCATATTCCAATTGTACCACTTGTGCATTATCATTGCCATCATTGCCATCATCATTATCGTTATACTCTACAAATATATCTAAATCATTCAATAAACAAATCGTTTCAAATTCTACTGAAGTCATTCAATGTGATCCTTTGACAACATCTCTATCCAATTTAAATGGTAATGAATCCTTTTTTATACAATATAATAATTGCTCATATTTAAACAAACCTAAATATTTATCATCTTCATATAATGAATATCCACAGAGTGTATTGATCAATTCAATGTACCGGGAAAATGATGAGAGTAATCCAGTACAGTTTAATGATATAAATAATGAAATCTGTCATTCTACACCACAACAGTCAACATATATAGATGATTATCATTACTATTATTATTATTATTACTCTAATCCATGTTTGTCAATGTCAGATCAAACAGTTTCATCTGATCCTATCACTACTACTAATACTATTACTATTAGTAGTATTAGTAGTGACAATACGGATACTAATACTACTTATTCTACAAGATCTGTCAATAATTATTCCATGGAAAATCTCAATTCAAGCCACGGAGGACAACATTATCAACAGCCACCACCACAACAACAACCGACTGTTCAATGTTCAATGAATGATAGTATCGTTCAACGGACAGAACAGATGATAACTGAAAGTATGGAATTTATAAATCAAGATGAATATGATATTGATAAATCATTCAATTATTATCATTTTCTATTCAATTCAAATATGCATGAATCAATGAATATGAATTGTTTTATTGAATTCGATAAATATGGAATAGTGAAAGAGATTAACAATGTTAACAATCATTATGTACATGAAAATATGAATGAAAACAGTTTACATGAAGAAGAAGATGATGATGATGGGGAAGAAGAAGAAGGTGAAGAAGAAGAAGAACAGGTGGAAGATACTCACTACAATCATCCATCACCATTTCCTCCACCTCAGCATCATCATCATCATCACTATCAACAAAAGGACGAATTCATTTTTAATCAAAATCTACTAGAAGAAACAACCAACTGGTCCAGTTCATATTTACATAATTCTTCATTATTACCATCATCATCGTCATCGTCATCATCATCGAAGGAACAAATCAGTCAGTTTGAACAAGATCTAACAATAAACGGTGTTAAACATCATAATTTTGAAGAATGTTTACCTCGAACTAGTAATACTTCTATTATGATTAGTACTACTACTCCTACTACTAGCAATCATACTACTTGTAATAATAATCATATTAGTACTACTAATAATAGTAATAATAATGATAATCAATATTTGATTGATCATAATTTCCCCTGTGACATTCATCACTATGATAATTCATTGAATTATTTCATTGTAAATGAACCGGTAACTATAACATTTGATCAATTATTGATTAATAATTCACATTTTTGATACATTTTAGTGATCCTTATATTGATTATTATTATTATTCTGATCAGTATTGTTTTTGATCCGGTAAACTTTTTTTCTTGGCAACAACAATTTGGTCTCTCCATTATTTCTGTTTAGGTTCTTTTATTATGATTCGTCTTCCATGACTGTTTTTTTTCTTTTTTTTAACCTTGAAAATTCAATTTAACCGGTGAAAAAAGTTTGTAATTTTGTTTTATTATTGTTTATAGTACTTTTTTTATTTACATTTTTTTTCTTGAAAATTCATACTGACCTGTGATCAATTCTTTATAATGTTCAATAATAAACTGAATTTGAAATTTGAAATTTCCGCTTCTTGATAATTGAAAAAACAACAATTTTGTAAGTAGACTACTGATAGGTGGTTAGTAGTAGAAGTCAGTTTTGGGATTCGAACCCAGTACCTTTCATTTTGAACATATAATGTGTTATTGATTAAGTTATTAAGTTCAATTAACCAGTAACTTGTTGAATAGGTATAAAGTTCTCCTCAGCAGTGCACATCCATGATCCCGCCTCGCGAGATTCCAATCCAGGACCTATCAGCCTTGCGCCAGAGCACTCAACCGATAGACCACCGAACCGGCATCCAACGGTGTTAATGTCTAACTTCAAACAATCCACGAACATTTGAGTGACCGTTCACCAATTGTCATCAGTGAGTTGATATCTCACAACAGACTTGTTAGAACTCCACTGGTCACTGCTTCCCACTAGAACTCAAGGAAATATCTCTTGAAGTCAGTCACTAGTGAGCATATGATTATAGATCAGAAGGGGTTTTGTGGAGAATTTAGTATTTTCATAGTTGAAATCATGAGTCAATTAAAGCTAGACCAACCATATAGTGAGTAGTTAATTTGCAAAATAACAAACAATTATCTCAATTTGATTGTTTATTCTGTAAATATCCATCCATAGTCTCTGATTATAATTGTTCATGCATTATCGTACCAATTGTGTGCCGTTTTCGTTCTTTCCTTATAGATCTTCTACTAAAATACATTCAATGCCCGACTATCGTAATATACTACTTATGTGGATATCAGTAGCTCACATCACACCATTACCTTTCGTTTTTAAACATATAATGTGTTATTCATTAAGTTATTGAGTTCAACTAATCAGTAATTTGTTCAATAGGTATGAAGTTCTTTGTAACGATTTGAATGAACGCATTGTTGATTGTAAAGATTGTATTTTGATCAGTCTTTGTTGACCTATATATATACCATGTCCCGACTGTCTCAGTATAACCATAATATTATGTTTTAGTATATTTGGTATATGATTAATAGTGAAGTCTAGGATATGTGTTCCGTCTTGCTTGGGACTCGTCAGCTGCATGTACCTTTACATCCCAGTGTTAGTATTCACACTGTGACAATGTTGAGTGATTGATATTTTCACAAAATGCATTCATTTATAAATAGAGATGAAGTAATCGATTTCATACAATGATAAAATACGAAAATCTCAAGTCTCATCAAGTAATAACTGTCAGATGGAATGAAACTTTAAAGTTTACAAATATTATATATAGTTGAAATCATCAGTCAATTGAAGCTAGACCACCACCGGAAACCTGAAAGCATTGGACGGCTGTTTCGTTCTATTATGGGACTCCTCAACAGTGCGCATCCACGATCCCGCCTCGCTAGACGAAACGGCCATCCAGTGCTTCCAGGTTTTTCATGGTGGTCTAGCTTCAGTTGACTCATAATTTCAACTATATATAAAAAATTACTAAAAATCTCTACAAACAACCCACTTAACATATATTAATTAACAATTTCCACTTAGAATAATATTGATGGGGCGAAGAAAATGAATTGACTGTTAATCAATCTTTGAAATAATACTGTAGTTTAGAAAATTTTATTGAAAATAATAAATCAGTAACGATATACTACTAGTGGAGAAGATTTGTAGCTCAGGTGGGTGATTTTGATGTTCGTTTGTTCTCTGAGCTGGATGGTTTGGTCGTGGAGCTTTCATCGTCCTTCTGAACGACATCATCAGCACAAACTTCGGGTAGAAGTGAAGTGTTTGAATTTCTCCCACATGTGATTCATAGCTTGTCCTCTGCACCTCGATGTTGATTGGTTCTTATGACCTAAATGAACA